>NW_025923849.1:0-29759 GCF_902655055.1 Lutra lutra | reverse complement strand
CCCAGAGACACCACCACATGCTAAGGTCTCCCTGGACATCAAGTATCATTCTGATCTGTCAGACAGAGAAACTCCATCAACTCAGAACACTTGGAACTTCGAAGCAGAGCCAGAGAATCAAGGCTGCCCTGTTCCTCTGCTGCAGTGGTAACGTGAGGTGGGGTTTCCAGCATCCATTAGGAGAGCTCTGCTATCTAATCTTTCCATATGGGGGACCAAGGAGCCCGCCAAACGGTCTTCTCTTGCCCCGCAGAAGGACACCTTGCTGTTGGAGCAGCTCACGAGCTCCAGCTTGGGAAAGCGTCCAAGGCTTCTTGAGGTCTCCCGACCATCGATTGGCCGTCATGGATACAAATTCCAGCGTGAGCAGACACCTCACACTCGTCCATCCTCCGGTGCTCAAGATCTCAAAACAACCGCTGCACATTGGACTTGTCTTGCCCTCGGCACTGCACATAAGCATAGCTTGTGTTTTCAGAATTCCATCCTCACACACCTTGCCAGCAGGCCCTCCATTTTGGGAATTCTGGATTCACAAAGTTGACTTCTGCCTGCCCACCAGAAAGAAGAAATGCCCCAAAGGTCTGCCCAGAAAACCCAAATGAGCGTCCAATGGCATGGCACTCAAGGACACCCCGATATCATAGGCCACCCTGTGAACTAATGCTCTGTCTGACACACCCCGAGCCCTGACCTCCTGTCTGCCAGCCAGATAGCAGGACCCATATCCTGCAGGTGGGAACTGCAATGGCCTGAGGTCTTTATCTCCAGCCAACCTGTGTATGCAGGTATCTGACCCCAGAAGGGAACGCAAATCCTTGCCTATGGGGGAATCTGTAGCACAGCAGAGTACTCCTCCTTCCCCATGGCGGGAAAAGTGGATCTTGAGATGGTTGTACTATTCTCAGAGTGGGAGCCAGCTGCATGGGCCATGAGACCACGCCCACTCAGGAAGGGCATCTGGGCACAAACTGGCATTGTGACCCTCAGCCTGAGATCCCTTTCAAGCACACCCGGTTGGGGGCTGGACCAGGAGCCCACAGACCGGGCCTATCGTGCCCCTAGTCACAAATCCTAACCCTAGGTGGGGTTGTCCAGGCCACATGACCCAGAACCCGTCTCTGGAATCCCTGTTTGGGCGGGACACCTAAGACAGAATACAGCACTCTTCCCTTCCCCCAGAAAGACACTAAACTCTTGGGAGTCGGGCAGAATCCCCAGATAGGAAGAATCTCCCATGGACCAATGTGGCCACCTGTTCAATCCAAGGCCATCCTAGATATACAGTCCGGAGACAAAAGCCTCTGTTACTGCCTCTCTGGCACCCGAATTAGAAATCCTGAGGAGCTGCTTTCAGGGTCTGCAGATCGGGCCTGCCATAACCTCCCCACTACTTCTTCCCCGAGTTTGTATCTGAAGACTTCGTTCACAAGGCCCGGACCACATGCCCTCCAGAATGGGGCATCCAGAACCACACCGCATCACAGGGCCTGATCTCCCGAGGAATATCTACCCGTCTCAGTTGCCCAAACCATTCAGAATATGAGAAACCTGCAAAGCACCTGAGCCCAACCCAAATTCATAGGCCGCTCTGGAAAAATGCGCAGTCTGACACACCCTCAGCACCTACCTCCAGGAAGACATGCACTCAATGGGCCTGAGTACGAAGATGAACCTGATATGCCCCTAGGTCTCATCCAAAACCTAGCTTAGCTTTTCAGGCCTCTGTCCCTCAGGCCTGTTCTGGAAAACCAACATATGCCACAACGTGTGGTCCCTGAGCCATTCAATAGGACCCCTCCAGTCCCGAAAAGGAAACCTTGCTCTTGGGAACGGGTCCAAGCCTCAGGCTTGGAGATTCAGGCAGGGCCCCAGAGCCACCGCCACATTCTAAGTTCTCCCTGGACACCAAGGAGCATTATGACCCGTCAGACAGGGAACCTCCGTTAACTCAGATCAATTGGAACTTCAAAGCAGAGCCAGCAGATCAAAAATGCCCTGTTCCATCCTGGGATCGAGTCACGCATCGGGCTCTCGGCTCAGAAGGGAGCCTGCTTCCCTCTCTCTCTCTCTCTCTCTCTGCCTGCCTCTCCATCTACTTGTGATCTCTCTCTGTCAAATAAATAAATAAAATCTTAAAAAAAAAAAAAAAAAAGCCCTGTTCCTCGGCTGCAGTGGTAACGCAAGGTGGGGTTTCCAGGAATCCATTCAGAGAGCTCTGCTATCGAATCTTTCCATATGGGGCACCATGGAGCCCATTAACCGGACTTCACCTGTCCCGCAGGAGGACACTTTCCTCATTGGAGCAGCTCACAAGCTTCAGCTTGGTAAAGCCTCCGAGGCTTCTTGAGGCCACCCGACCATCCGTTAGCCGTCATGGATACAAATTCCAGCGTGAGTAGACATCTCACATTCGCCCTTCCTCAGGTGCTGGAGATCTCGAAACAGCCGCTACACATTGGACCTGTCATGCTCTCAGCAATGAATATAAACATACCTTGTGTTTTCAGACTTCCATCCTCATACACCTTGCCAGCAGGCCCTCCATATTGGGAATTCTGGAGTCAAAAGCTGCCTTCTAGCTGCCCACAAAAATGAATAAATGCCCTACGTGTCTACCCAGAAACACCAAATGAGCATCTAACCGCACGGTCCTCAAGGGCACCCCGATATCATAGGCCGCCCTGTGAACTAATGCTCTGTCTGACACAGCCCAAGTCCCGACCTCCTGTCGCCAGATAGTGGGACCCGTATCCTGCAGGTGGGAACAGCCTTGGCCCAAGGCCGTCATCTCCAGCCAACCTAGGTATGCAGTTATCTGACCCCAGAAGGTAGCGCAAATCCCTGCAATTGGGGTACCTGAAGCACAACAGAGTACTCCTCCTTCCCCATGGCAGGAAAGTGGGTGGTGTCATGGTAGGTTTACTCTCAGTGTGGGAGCCATCCGCATGGCCCATGAGACCACGCCCTCTCAGGAGGGGCAACTGGGCTCCAACACGTATTGTGACCCTCAGCCTGAGACCCCTTTCAAGCACACCCTTTCAGGGGCTGGACCACAGCCCACGGAGCGGGCCGATCGTGTCCCTAGGACCAAACACAAATTCTTTTTTGGGTTGTCCAGGCCACTTGACTCAGAACCCGTCTCTGGATTCCTTATTTGGGCAGGACCCCAGAGACAGAAAACATCACTCTTTCCTTCCCCCAGAAAGACACCAAACTCTTGGGAACTGGGCAGAAATCCAGATAGGAAGAATTTTCCATGGAACCATGTGGCCACCCGTCCATTCCAAGGCCATCCTAGATATACAGTCCTGAGAGAAAATCCTCTGATATTGCCTCCCAAGCATCCGAATTTCAAATCCTGAGGAGCTGCTTTCAGGGTCTGCAGATCGGGCCTGCCATAACCTTGCCCCTAATTCTTCCCTGAGTTTTTTGTCTGAAGACTTCGTTCCCAAAGCCGTGACCACATGCCCTCCAGGATGGGGCCTCCAGAACCACACTGCATCACTGGGCCTGCTCTCCCGAGGAAACTCAGCCCGTCTCATTTGCCCAAACCATCCAGAATAGGAGAAACCTGCAGGGCACCTGATCCCACCCCAATTACATAGGCCGCTCTGGAAAAAACGCACAGTCTGACACATGATCAGCACGTACCTCCAGGAAGACAGGCACGTCAATGGGCCTGAATGCAAAGATTGAACCTGACATGCCCTAAGCACCTCATTGAAAACCTAGCTTAGGTTTACAGGCCTCTGTCCTTCAGGCCTGTTCTGGAAAACCAACATATGTTCCAACGTGTGGTCCCTGAGCCATACAATAGAACCCCTCCTGTTCCGAGAGGGAAACCTTGCTCTTGGGAACAGGGTCCAACATTCAGCTTACAGATTACTGCAGGGCCCAAGAGCCACCGCCACATTCTACGATCTCCCTGTACACCCAGCAGCATCGTGACCTGACAGGCAGAGAAACAACGTCAACTCAGATCCCTTGGAACTTCGAAGCAGAGCTGATGGATCAAGGCTGCCCTGTTCCTCAGCTGCAGTGGTAATGCGAGGTGGGGTTTCGAGGCATCCATTCGGAGAGCTCTGCTATCAAATCTTTCCATATGGGGGACCCTGGAGCCCACTAACTGGACTTTACCTGTCCCGCAGGAGGACACCTTTCTCTTTGGAGCAGCTCACAAGATCCAGCTTGGGAAAGCCTCCAAGGCTTCTTGAGGACACCCGACCATCCATTGGCCATCATGGATACAAATTCTAGCATGAGCAGACATCTCACACTCGCTGACCTCAGGGACTGGAGATCTCGAAACAGCCGCTGCACATTGGACTTGTCATGCCTTTGGCACTGAACATAACCATAGCTTGTGTTTTCAGACTTCCATCCTCACACACCTTGCCAGCAGGCCCTCCATATTGGGAATTCTGGAGTCACAAAGCTGCCTCCTGCCTACATCCCAGAAATAAGATTTGCCCTACGGGTCTGCCCAGGAACCCCAAAGGAGCGTCCAACTGCACAGACCTCAGGGGCACCCCAATATCATAGGCTGCCCTGTGAAATAATGCTCTGTCTGACACAGCCCGAGCCCTGACCTCCTGCCAGCCAGCCAGATAGCGAGACCCATATCCTGCAGGTGGGAACTGCCTTGGCCCGAGGCCGTCATCTCCAGCCACCCTGGGTATGCAGGTATCTGACCCCAGAAGGGAGCGCAAGTCCCTGCCTATGGGGGAACCTGAAGCACAGCAGAGTACTCCTCCTTCCCCATGGCAGGAAAAGCGGATGTTGAGATGGTTGTACTCCCCTCAGAGTGGGAGCCAGCTGCATGGCCCATGAGACCACACCCACTCAAGTGGGGCAGCTGGGCACAAACAGGCATTGTGACCCTTAGCCTGAGAACCCTTTCAAGCACACCCTGTCGGGGGGTGAAAGAGGAGCCCACGGAGTGGGCCTATCTTGCCCCTAGGTCCAAATTCTAACCTTAGTTGGGGTTGTGTAGGCCTCGTGACCCAGAACACGTCTCTGGAATCCCTGATTATGTGGAACCCCTGAGACGAAAGACAGCACTCTTTCCTTCCCCCAGAAAGACACCAAATTCTTGAGGCTGGGCAGAATCCCCAGATAGGAAAAATTTCCCATGCACCATGTGGCCACCCTTCCATTCCGAGGCCATCCTAGATATACAGTCCAGAGAGAAATGACTCTGATACTGCCTCCCTGGCACCCGAATTTCATATCCTGAGGAGCTGCTTTCAGGGTCTGCAGGTCGGGGCTGCCATAACGTCGCCCCTAATTCTTGCCCGAGTTTGTGTTTGAAGAATTCGTTCCTAAAGCCATGACCACATGCCCTCCAGGATGGGGCCTCCAGAACCACACTGCATCACTGGGCCTGCTCTCCCGAAGAAACTATGCCCGTCTCAGTTGCCCAAACCATCCAGAATAGGAGAACCCTGCAAGGCACCTGAGCCCACCCCAATTATATAGGCCGCTCTGGAAAAAATGCGCAGTCTGACACACCCTCAGCACCTACCTCCAGGAAGACACGCACGTCAATGGGCCTGAATGCAAAGATTGAACCTGACATACCCCAAGACCTCATCGAAAACCTAGCTTAGGTTTTCAGTCCTCTGTCCCTCAGGCCTGTTCTGGAAAACCAACATATGGTGTAACGAGTGGTCCCTGAGCCAAACAATAGAACCAGTCTGGTCCCGAGAAGGCAACCTTGATCCTGGGAACAGGCTCCAACCCTCAGGCTTAGAGATTCCTGCATGGCCCTCAAGCCACCGACACATTCTAAGGTCGCCCTAGGCACCAAGCAGCATTGTGACCCATCAGACAGAGAACCTCTGTCAACTCAGATCACTTGGAAGTTTGAAGCAGAGCCAATGGATCTAGGCTGCCCTGTTCCTCGGCTGCAGTGGTATCGCGGGGTGGGGTTTCCAGGCATCCATTCAGAGAGCTCTACTATCGAATCTTTCCATATGGGGGACCCTAGAGCCCCCTAACCGGATTTCCCCTCTCCCGCAGAAGTACACCTTGCTGTTTGGAGAAGCTCACAAGATCCAGCTTGGGAAAGCCTCCAAGGCTTCTTGGGGACACCCGACCATCAGTTGGCCATCATGGATACAAATTCTAGTGTGAGCAAACATCTCACACTCACTGTCCTCAGGTGCTGGAGATCTCGAAACAGCCACTGCACATGGGACCTGTCATGCCCTCGGCACTGAACAGAACCTTCCTTTGTGTTTTCAGACTTCCATCCTCACACACCTTCTGGAGTCACAAAGCTGCCTCCTGCCTGCCCAACAGAAAGAAGAAATGCCCTACGCATCTGCCCAGAAACCCAAATGAGCGTCCAAACGCACGGCACTCAAGGGCACCCTGATACCATAGGCTGCCCTGTGATCTAATGATCTGTCTGACACAGCCCAAGCCCCGACCTCCTGTCAGCCAGGCAGATCGTGGGACCCATATCCTGCAGTTGGGAGCTGTCTTAGCCCGAGGCCGTCATCTCCAGCCAACCTGGGTATGCAGGCATCTGACCCCAGAAGGAAACGCAAATCCTTGCCTATGGGGGAACCTGAAGCACAGCAGAGTACTCCTCCTTCCCCATGGCAGGAAAAGTGGATGTTGATATGGTTGTACTACTCTCAGAGTGGGAGCCAGCTGCATGGCCCATGAGACCATGCCCACTCAGGAGGTTCACCTGGGCACAAACAGTCATTGTGACCCTCAGCCTGAGACCCCATTCAAGCTCACCCTGTTGGGCCTGGACCAGGGACCCACATACCGGGCATATCGTGCCCCTGGCCCACATCCTAACCCTTGGTGGGCTTGTCCAGGCCACGTGACTTAGAACCCATCTCTGGAATCCCTGTTTGGGCGTGACCCTGAGACGGAACACAGCACTCTTCTCTTCCCCCAGAAGACACCAAACTCTGGGAGCTGGGCAGAATCCCCTGATAGGAAAAATCTCCCATGGACCATGTGGCCACCCGTCCATTCTGAAGCGATCCTTGATATACAGTCCAGAGAAAAAAGCCTCTGCTACTGCCTCCCAGGCTCCCGAATTTCAAATCCTGAGGAGCTGCTTTCAGGGTCTGCAGATCGGGCCTGCCATAACCTCGCCCGAACTTGTTCCCCGAGTTTGTGTCTGAAGACTTCGTTCCGAAAGTCAGGACCACATGCCCTCCAGGATGGGGCCTCTAAACCACACTGCATCACTGGGCCCGCTCTTCGGAGGAAACTCTGCCTGTCTCATTTGCCCAACCATCCAGAATAGGAGAAACCTGCAGGGCACCTGATCCCAACCCAATTACATAGGCTGCTCTGGAAAAAACACGCAGTCTGGCACACGCTCAGCACCTACCTCCAGGAAGACATGCATGTCGATGGGCCTGAATGTGAAGATTGATCCTGACATGCCCCAAGACCTCATCGAAAACCTAGCTTAGGTTTTCAGGCCTCTGACCCTCAGGCCTGTTCTGGAAAACCAACATATGGCCCAACGTGTGGTCACTGAGCCATACAATAGAACCCCTCCTGTCTGAGAAGGAAATATTGCTCTTGGGAATGGGGTCCAACACTATGCTTAGAGATTACTGCATGGCCCCAGAGCCACCACCACATTCTAAGATATCCCTGTACACCAGGCAGCATCGTGAGCCGACAGGCAGAGAACCTCTGTCAACTCAGATCCCTTAGAACTTCAAAACAGAGCTGGCGGATCAAGGCTACCCTGTTCCTCGGCTGCAGTGGTAATGCGAGGTGGGGTTTCGAGGCATCCATTCGGAGAGCTCTGCTATCAAATCTTTTCATATGGGGAACCCTGGAGCCCACTAACTGGACTTCACCTGTCCCGCAGGAGGACACCTTTCTCTTTGGAGCAGCTCACAAGCTCCAGCTTGGGAAAGACTCCAAGGCTACTTGAGGACACTCGACCATCCATTGGCTGCCATGGATACAAATTATAGCGTGAGCAGACATCTCACACTCGCTGTCCTCAGGTGCTAGAGATTCGAAACAGCTGCTGCACATTGGACCTGTCATGCCCTCGTCACTGAACATAACCATAGCTTGTGTTTTCAGACTTCCATCCTCACACACATTGCCAGCAGGCCCTCCATATTGGAAATTTGGAGTCACAAAGCTGCCTCCTGCCTGCCCAACAGAAAGAAGAAATGCCCTACGCGTCTGCCCAGAAACCCAAATGAGCATCCAAACGCACGGCCCTCAAGGGCACCCCGATACCATAGGCCGCCCTGTGAAATAATGCTCTGTCTGAAAGAGCCCGAGGCCCGACCTCCTGTCAGCCAGGCAGATAGCGGGACCCATATCCTGCAGGTGGGAACTGCCTTAGCCCGAGGTTGTATCTCCAGCCAACCTAGGTATGCAGGTATCTGACCCCAGAAGGGAGCGCAAGTCCCTGCCTGTGGGGGAACCTGAAGCACAGCAGAGTACTCCTCCTGCCCCATGGCAGGAAAAGTGGAAGCTGAGATGGTTGTACTACTCTCAGTGTGGGAGCCATCCGCATGGTCCATGAGACCACGCCCACTCAGGAGTGGAAGCCGGGCACAAACAGGCATTGTGACCCTCAGTCTGAGACCCCTTTCAAGCACACCCTGTCGGGGGCTGAAACAGGAGCCCATGGAGCGGGTCTATCTTGCCCCTAGGTCCAAATCCTAACCTTAGTTGGGGTTGTGCAGGCCTCGTGACCCAAAACACGTCTCTGGAATCCCTGCTTGTGTGGAACCCCTAAGATGGAAGACAGCACTCTTTCCTTCCCCCAGAAAGACACCAAATTCTTGGGAGCCGGGCAGAATCCCCAGATAGGCATAATCCCCCATGCACCATGTGGCCACCCTTCCATTCCGAGGCCATCCTAGATATACAGTCCAGAGAGAAAAGCCTCTGATACTGCCTCCCAGGCATCCGAATTTCAAATTCTGAGGAGCTGCTTTCAGGGTGTTCAGGTCGGGGCTGCTATTATGTCGCCCCTACATCTTCCCCGAGTTTGTGTCTGAAGACTTCGTTCCCAAAGCCGTGACCTCATGCCCTCCAGGATGGGGCCTCCAGAACCACATGCATCACTAGGCCTGCTCTCTCAAGGAAACTCTGCCTGTCTCATTTGACCAAACCATCCAGAAGGAGAAACCTGCAAGGCACCTGATCCCACCCCAATTCCATATGCTGCTCTGGAAAAAATGTGCAGTCTGACACACCCTCAGCACCTACCTCCTGGAAGACATGCACGTCAATGGGCCTGATTACGAAGATTGAACCTGACATGCCCCTAGGACCTCATCGAATACCTAGCTTAGGTTTTCAGTCCTCTGTCCCTCAGGCCTGTTCTGGAAAACCAACATATGGTGTAACATGTGGTCCCTGAGCCAAACAATAGAACCCGTCTGGTCCCGAGAAAGCAAACTTGATCTTGGGAACGGGCTCCAACCCTCAGGCTTGGAGATTCCTGCATGGCCCTCGAGCCACCACCACATTCTAAGGTCGCCCTAGAAACCAAGCAGCATTGTGACCTATCAGACATAGAACCTCCGTCAACTCAGATCACTTGGAAGTTCGAAGCAGAGCCAATGGATCTAGGCTGCCCTGTTCCTCGGCTGCAGTGGTATTGCGAGTTGGGGTTTCCAGGCGTCCATTCAGAGAGTTCTGCTATCGAATCTTTCCATATGGGGGACCCTGGAGCCCCCTATCCAGATTTTCCCTCTCCTGCAGAAGTACACCTTGCTGTGTGAAGAATCTCACAAGCTCCAGCTTGGGAAAATCCCCAAGGCTTCTTGGGGTCTCCCGACCATCCTTTGGCCGTCATGGATACAAATTCTAGCGTGAGCAGACATCTCACACTCGTCTGTCCTCCGGTGCACGAGATCTTGAAACAACCGCTACACATTGGACTTGTCTTGCCCTTGGCACTGCACATAAGCATAGCTTGGTTTTCAGAATTACATCCTCACACACCTTGCCAGCAGGCCCTCCATTTGGGGAATTCTGGATTCACAAAGTTGCCTTCTGCCTGCCCACCAGAAAGAAGAAATGCCCTACAGGTCTGCCCAGAAACACAAATGAGCGTCCAACCGCACAGCCCTCAGGGGCACCCCGATATCATAGGCTGCCCTGTGTACTAATGCTCTGTCTGACACAGCCTGAGCCATGACCTCCTGTCAGCCAGGCAGATAGCAGGACCCATATCCTGCAGGTGGGAACTGCAATGGCCTGAGGTCTTTATCTCCAGCCAACCTGTGTATGCAGGTATCTGACCCCAGAAGGGAGAACAAATCCCTCCCTGCCTATGGGGGAACCTGAGGCACAGCAGAGTACTCCTCCTTCCCCATGGCGGGAAAAGTGGATTTTGAGATGGTTGTACTACTCTCAGAGTGGGAGCCAGCTGCATTGGCCATGAGACCACGCCCACTCAGGAGGGGCAGCTGGACACAAACAGGCATTGTGACCCTCAGCCTGAGACCCCATTCAAGCACACCCTGTTGGGCCTGGACCGGGGGCCCACAGACCGGGCATATCGTGCCCCTGGCCAACATCCTAACCCTTGGTGTGGTTGTCCAGGCCACGTGACACAGAACCCGTCTCTGGAATCCCCGTTTGGGCGGGAACCCTGAGACGGAACACAGCACTCTTCCCTTCCCCCAGAAAGACACCAAACTCTTGGGATCCTGGCAGAATCCCCCGACAGGAAAAATCTCCCATGGACCATGTGGCCACCCGTCCATGCCGAGGCCATCCGAGATATACAGTCCAGAGAAAAAAGCCTCTGCTACTGCCTCCCAGGCTCCCGAATTTCAAATCCTGAGGAGCTGCTTTCAGGGTCTGCAGATCGGGCCTGCCATAACCTTGCCCCTATTTCTTGCCTGAGTTTGTCTCTGGAGACTTCGTTCCCAAAGCCGAGACCACATGCCCTCCAGGATGGGGCCCCAGAAACACACCGCATCATTGGGCCTGCTCTTCTGAGGAACCTCAGCCCGTCTCAGTTGCCCACACCATCCAGAATAGGAGAAACCTACAAGGCGCCTGAGCCCACCCCAATTTCATAGGCCATTCTGGACTAAATGTTCTGTCTGACACACTCTCAACACCTACCTCCAGGAAGACATGCACGTCAATGGGCCTGAATGCGCAGATTGCACCTGACATGCCCCTAGAACCTCATCGAATACCTAGCCTAGGTTTTCAGTCCTCTGTCCCACAGGCCTGTTCTGGAAAACCTACATATGGCCCAATGTGTGGTCCCTGAGCCATACAATAGTACCCCTCAGGTCCCAAGAAGGAAACCTTGCTCTTGGGAACGGGGTCCAACCCTCAGGCTTGGAGATTCCTGCATGGCCCCGAGTGATCTTCACATTCTAAGGTCTCCCTTGACACAAGAAGCTTTTTGACCCGTCATACAGAGAACCTCCGTCAACTCAGATCGCTTGGAACTTCGAAGGAAAGCCAGCTGTTCAAGGATGCCCTGTTCCTTGGCTGCAGTGGTGACGCTAGTTGGGGTTTCCAGGCATCCATTTGGAGAGCTCTGCTATCGAATCTTTCCATATAGGGGACCCTGGAGCCCGCTAACCCCAATTCCCCTGTCCCACAGAAGGACACCTTGATGTTTGGAGCAGCTCACACGCTGCAGCTTGGGAAAGCCTCCAAGGCTTCTTCAGGCCTTCCTACCATTCCTTGGCCTTCATGGACACAAATTCCAGCGTGAGCAGACATCTCACACTCACCCGTCCTCAGGTGCCAGAGATCTTGAAAGAGCCACTGCACAATGGACCTGTCATGCCCTTGGCACTGAACATAACCATAGCTTGTGTTTTCAGACTTCCATCCTCACACACCTTGCCAGCAGGCCCTCCCTCTTGGGAATTCTGGAGTCACAAACCTGCCTTCTGCCTGCCCAACAGAAAGAAGAAATGCCCTACGGGTCTGCCCAGAAAACCCCAATGAGCGTCCAACCGCACGGACCTCAAGGGTACCTGATACCATAGGCCGCCCTGTGAACTAATCCTCTGTCTGACACAGCCCGAGCCCCGACCTCCTGTGAGCCAGGCAGATAGCGGGACCCATATCCTGCAGGTGGGAACTGCCTTGGCCCGAGGCCGTCATCTGCATCCATACTGGTTATGCAGGAATCTGACCCCAGAAGGGAGCACAAATCGTGTCTATTGGGTAATCTGAAGCACAACAGAACACTCTTCCTTCCCCATGGCAGGAAAGGTGGAAGCTGAGATGGTTGTACTACTCTCAGAGTGGGAGCCAGCTACATGGCCCATGAGACCACGGCCACTCAGGAGAGGCAGCTGGGCACAAACAGGCATTGTGACCCTCAGCCTGAGACCGCTTTCAAGCACACCCTGTCGGGGGCTGAAACAGGAGCCCACGGAGCGGGCATATCTTGCCCCTAGGTCCAAATCCTAACCTTAGTTGGGGTTGTCCAGGCCTCGTGACCCAGAAACCGTTTCTGGAATCCCTGCTTGTGCAGGACCCATGAGATGAAGACAGCACTCTTTTCTTCCCCCAGAAAGACACCAAATTCTTAGGAGCCAGGCAGAATCCCCAGATAGGAATAATCTCCCATGGACCCATGTGGCCATCCGTCCATTCTGAGGCCATCCTAGATATACAGTCCAGGGAGAAAAGCCTCTGCTACTGCCTCTCAGGCCTCCCAATTTCAAATCCTGAGGAGCTGCTTTCAAGGTCTGCAGATCAGGCCTGCCATATCCTCGCCCCTACTATTTCCCCGAGTTTGTTTCTGAAGACTTCATTCCCAAACCCATGAAAAAATGCCCTCCAGGACAGGACCTACAGAACCACACAGCCTCACTAGGCCTGCTCTCCCGAGGAAACTCTGCCCATCTCTGTTGCCCACACCATCCAGAATAGGAGAACCCTGCAAGGCACCTGAGCCCACCCCAATTTCATAGGCCACTCTTGAAAAAATACACAGTCTGACACACCCTCAGCACCTACCTCTAGGAAGACACGCATGTCAATGGGCCTGAGTCCGAAGATTGAACCTGACATGCCCCTAGGACCTCATCCAAAACCTACCTTCAATTTTCAGGCCTCTGTCCCTAAGGCCTGTTCTGGAAAACCAACATATAGCCCAACGTGTGGTCCCTGAGCCATACAATAGAACACCTCCAGTCCCGAGAATGAAACCTTGCTCTTGGGAACAGGGTCCAACCCTCAGGCCTGGAGATTCGTGCATGGCCCCAGAGCCACCGCCACATTCTAAGGTCTCCCTGGACACCAAGCAGCATTGAGACCCGTCAGACAGAAAACCCTCCATCAACTCAGTCACTTGGAACTTTGAAGCAGAGCCAGCTGATCAAGGCTGCCCTGTTCCTCCGCTGTAGTGGTAACGTGAGGTGAGGTTTGTAGGCATCCATTTGGAGATCTCTGCTATCGAAAATTTCCATATGGGGGACCTTGGATCCAACTAACTGGACTTCCCCTGTCCCGCAGAAGGACACCATGCTGTTTGGAGCAGCTCTCACAAGCTCCAGCTTGGGAAAGCCTCCAAGGCTTCTTGCAGCCACCCGACCATCCATTGGCTGTCATGGATACAAATTCCAGCGTGAGCAGACATCTCACACTCGCCCGTCCTCAGGTGCAGGAGATCTCGAAACAGCTGCTGCACATTGGAACTGTCATGCCCACAGCACTGAATATAAACATACCTTGTGTTTTCAGACTTCCATCCTCACACACCTTGCCAGCAGGCCCTCCATGTTGGGAATTCTGGAGTCACAAAGCTGCCTTCTAACTGCCCACCAGAAAGAAGAAATGCCCTAGAGGTCTGCCTAGAAACCCAAATGAGCGTCTAACCACACAGCCCCCAAGGGCACCCCGATATCATAGGCCGCCCTGTGAACTAATGCTCTGTCTGACACAGCCCGAGCCCTGACCTCCTGCCAGCCAGCCAGATAGCGAGAACCATATCCTGCAGGTGGGAGCTGCCTTGGCCGGAGGCCGTCATCCCCAGCCAACCTAGGTATGCAGGTATCTGACCCCAGAAGGGAGTGCAAATCCCAGCCTATGGGGGAACTTGAAGCACAACAGAGTACTCCTCCTTTCCCATGGCAGGAAAAGTGGATGTTGAGATGGTTGTACTACTCTCATAGTGGGAGCCAGCTGCATGGCCCATGAGACCACGGCCACTCAGGAGGGGCAGCTGGGCACAAACAGGACTTGTGACCCTCAGCCTAAGACCCCTTTCAAGCACACCTTGTCGTTGGCTGGACCAGGAGCCCGCAGAGTGGGCCTATCGTGCCCCTAGGCCCATACCCTAACCCTTGGTGGGGTTGTCCAATTCACATGACCCAGAAACCATCTCTCGAATCCCTGTTGGGGCGGGATCCCTGAGACGGAACACAGCACTCTTCCCTTCCCCCAGAAAGACAGCAAACTCTTGGGAGCTAGGCAGAATCCCCAGATAGGAAGAATGTTCAATGGAACCATGTGGCCAGCCGTCCATTATGAGGCCATCCTATATATTCAATCCGGGGAGAAAATCCTCTGCTACTGCCTCCCAGGCACCCGAATTTCAAATCCAGGCCACGTGACACAGAACTCATCTCTGGAATCCCTGTTTGGGCAGGAACCCTGAGACGGAAGACAGCACTCTTCCCATTCCCCAGAAAGACACCAAACTCTTGGGAGCCGGGCAGAATCCCTCGATAGGAAAAATCTCCCATGGACCTATGTGGCCACCCATCCGTTCTGAGTCCATGCTAGATATACAGTCCAGAGATTAAAGCATCTGCTACTGCCTCCCAGGCATCCGAATTTCAAATCCTGAGGAGCTGTTTTCAGGGTCGGCAGATCGGGCCTGCCATAACCTCGCCCCTACTTTTGCCCAGAGTTTGTGTCTGAAGACTTTGTTCCCAAAGCCGATCCACATGCCCTCCAGGATGGGGCCTCCAGAACCACACCGCATCACTGGGTCAGCTCTCCCGAGAAATCTCTGCCCGTCTCAATTGCCCACACGATCAAGAATAGTAGAAGCCTGCAAGGCACCTGAGCCCACCCCAATTTCATTGGCCGCTCTTCAAAAAATGCACAGTCTAACACACCCCCAGCACCTACCTCCAGGAAGACACGCACGTCAATGGGCCTGAGTCTGAAGTTTGAACCTGACATGCCCCTAGGACCTAATCGAAAACCTAGCTTAGGTTTTCAGGCACTGTCCTTCAGGCCTGTTCTGGAAAACCAACATATGGTCCAACATGTGGTCCCTGAGCCATACAATAGAACCCCTCCGGTCCCGAGAAGGAAACCTTGCTCTTGGGAATGGGCTCCAACCCTGAGGCTTGGAGATTCCTGCATGGCCTTAGAGCCACCACCACATTCAAGGTCTCCCTGGACAACAAGCAGCATTGTGACCTATCAGACAGAGAACCTCCATCAACTCAGATCACTTGGAAATTCGAAGCACATCCAGCGGATCAAAGCTGCCCTGTTCCTCAGCTACAGTGGTAATGCGAGGTGGGATTTCTAGGCATCCATTTGGAGAGCTCTTCTATCGAATCTTTCCATATGGGGGACCCTGGAGCCCTCTAACCGGACTTCCTCTCTCCCGCAGAAGGACACCTTGCTGTTGGGAGCAGCTCACAAGCTCCAGTTTGGGAAAGCCTCCGAGGCGTCTTGAGGCCACCTGACCATTCGTTTGCCATCATGGATACAAATTCCAGCATGAGAAGACATCACACACTAGCCCGACCTCAGGTGCTCAAGATCTCGAAACAGCCACCCACATTGTACCTGTTATGCCCTCGGCACTGAACATAACCATAGCTTGTGTTTTCAGACTTCCATACTTACACACCTTGCCAGCAGACCCTCCATATTGGGAATTCTGGCGTCACAAAGCTGCCTTCTACCTGGCCACCAGAAAGAAGAAATGCCCTATGGGTCTGCCCAGAAACCGCAAATGAGCGTCAAACGTACTGCCCTCAAGGGCACCCCGATATCATAGGCCGCCCTGTGAACTAATGCTCTGTCTGACACAGCCTAAGCCCTGAACACCTGTCAGCCAGCTAGAGAGCAGGACCCATATCCTGCAGGTGGGAACTGCCTTGGCCCGAGGCCGTCATCTCTAGAGAACCTGGGTATGCAGTTATCTGACCCCAGAAGGTAGCGCAAATCCCTGCAATTGGGGTACCTGAAGCACAACAGAGTACTCCTCCTTCCCCATGGCAGCAAAGTGGATGTTGTCATGGTAGGTTTACTCTCAGTGTGGGAGCCATCCGCATGGCCCATGAGACCACGCCCTCTCAGGAGTGGAAGCCGGGCACAAACTGGAATTTTGACCCTCAGCCTGAGACCCCTTTCAAGCACACCCTCTCGGGGGCTGGACCAGTGGCCCGCAGCTTGGGCCTATCGTGCACCGAGGCCCAAATCCTAACCCTTGGTTGAGTTGTCCAGGCCACGTGACCCTGAACCCGTCTCTGGAATCCCTGTTTGTGCAGGACCCCTGATACGGACAGCATCACTCTTCCCTTCCCCCAGAAAGACACCAAACTCTTGGGAGCGGGGCAGAATCCCCATTTATGAAGAATCTCCCATGGACCCTGAGGTCACCCATCTATTCCTGGGCCATCCTACATATACAGACCAGAGAGAAAAGCCTCTGCTACTGTCTACCAGGCACCCGAATTTCAAATTCTGAGGAGCTGCTTTCAGGGTCTGCAGATCGGGCCTGCCATAACCTCACCCGTAATTCTTCCATGAGTTAGTGTCTGAAGACTTCTTTCCCAAAGCCGTGACCACATGCCCTCTGGGATGGGGCCTCCAGAACCAGAGCGCATCACTGGGCCTGCTCTCCCAATGAAACGCTGCCTGTCTCAGTTGCCCAAATCATCCAGAATAGGAGAAACCTGCAAGGCACCTTAGCCCACCCCAATTTCATAGGCAGCTCTGGAAAAAATGCGTAGTCTGACACATCCTCAGCACCTACATCCATGAAGACACGCACGTCAATTGGCCTGAGATTGAACCTGACATGCTCCTAAGACATCATCCAAAACCTAGCTTAGGTTTTCAGGCCTCTGTCCCTCAGGCCTGCTCTGGAAAACCAACGTATGGCCCAACGTGTGCTCCCTGAGCCATACAATAGAACCCCTCCGGTCCTGAGAAGGAAACCTTGCTCTTGGGAACGGGGTCCAATCCTCAGTCTTAGAGATTCGTGCATGGCCCCTGAGCCACCGCCACATTCTAAGGTCTCCCTGGACACCAAGCAGCATTATGACCCATCAGACAGAGAACCTCCGTCAACTCAGATCACTTGGAACTTCGAAGCAGAGCCAGCAGATCAAAGCTGCCCTGTTCCTCAGCTGCAGTAGTAACGCAAGGTAGGGTTTCCAGGCATCCATTCGGAGAGATCTACAATTGAATCTTTCCATATGGGGGACCCTGGAGCCCGGTAAGCGGTCTTCCCCTGTCCCGCAGAAGGACACCTTGCTGTTTGGAGCAGCTCACAAGCTCCATCTTGGGAAAGCCTCCGAGGCTTCTTGAGGCCACCCGACCATTCGTTGGCCATCATGGATACAAATTCCAGCTTGAGCATCCATCTCACTCTCACCCGTCCTCAGGTGCTGGAGATCTCAAAATAGTTGCTGCAATTGGAACTGTCATGTCCTCGGTACTGAAGATAAGCATAGCTTGTGTTTTCAGACTTCCATCCTCACACACCTTGCCAGCAGTCCCTCCATATTGGGAATTCTGGAGTCACAAAGGTGCCTTCTGCCTGCCCACCAGAAAGAAGAAATGCCCTACGGTTCTGCCCAGAAACCCCAAATGAGCGTCCAACCACACGGCCCTCGAGGGCACCCTGATATCATAGGCCACCCTGTGAACTAATGCTCTGTCTGACACAGCCCGAGCCCCTACCTCCTGTCAACCAGCCAGATAGTGGGACCCATATCCTGCAGGTGGGAACTGCCTTGGCCCAAGGCCGTCATCTCCAGCCAACCTGGGTATGCAGGTATCTGACCCCAGAAGGGAACGCAAATCCTTTCCTATGGGGGAACCTGAAGCACAACAGAGTACTCCTCCTTCCCCATGGGAGGAAAAGTGGAAGTTGAGATGGTTGTACTTCTCTCAGAGTGGGAGCCAGCTGCATGGGCCATGAGACCACGGCCACTCAGGAGAGGCAACTGGGCACAAACAGGCATTGTGACCCTCAGCCTTAGACCCCTTTCAAGCACACCCTTTTGGAGGCTGGACCAGGAGCCCGCAGAGCGGGCCTTTTGTGCCCCTAGGCCCAAATCCTTACTCTTGGTGGGGTTGTGCAGGCCACGTGACCCAGAACCCGTATCTGGAAACCCTGTTTGGGCGGGACCCCTGAGACGGAAGACAGCACTCTTCCCTTCCCCCAGAAAGACACCAAACTCTTGGGATCCTGGCAGAATCCCCAGATAGCAAGAATCTCCCATGGACCCATGTGGCCACCCGTCCATGCCGAGGCCATCCGAGATATACAGTCCAGAGAAAAAAGCCTCTGCTACTGCCTCCCAGGCTCCCGAATTTCAAATCCTGAGGAGCTGCTTTCAGGGTCTGCAGATCGGGCCTGCCATAACCTCGCCCCTACTTCTTCCCTAGTTTGTGTCTGAAGACTTCATTCCCAAATCGGTCACCACATGCCCTCCAGGATGGGCCCTCCAGAACCACACCGCATCACTGGGCCTGCTCTTCTGAGGAAACTCTGCCCATCTCAGTTGCCCAAACCATCCAGAATAGGAGAAACCTGCAAGGCACCTGAGCCCTCCCCAATTTCATAAGCTGCTCTGGAAAAAATGCGCAGTCTGACACACCCTCAGCAGCAACCTCCAGGAAGACAGGCACGTCAATGGCCTGAGTCCGAAGATTGAACCTGACATGCCCCTATGACATCATCCCAATCCTAGCTTAGATTTTCAGGCCTCTGTCCCTCAGGCCTTTTCTCGACAGGTGTGACGTTTATCTGGTGGTCCTCCCTCTGTATGAAGGGGTCTCTTCCCCATAGCTGCCCTCAAGACATACTCTGATTTTACAAATCAGGAATTTCATATTTTTGAGTCTGGAGGTCTTGTAGTCTCATTGTTCTTGGGTGGTGTTCTTTCTGTCTCTAGGACATGAACACTTGCTCCATTCTCCAGATTAGCAATATTTTTCCCAATATTTTTGACACTGGAACATTTCATAGCGTCATTTATTAACCTAAATCTGTTTTCATGGCTTCTAAACTATTTGTTCCAGGCCTCCTCCTTATTCTTCTTTTCTATCCATTATTTTCTAGATCAGAAAGTTGATCTTTTGCCTTTTTTACCCTAGCTGTTAGTGTACTTAGATTAGATTGGATCTCATTGATAGCAATTTTTATTTCTGCCAGATTTGCTCTCACTTCAGCCCTTAGAGATTCTATGTTGTAACTAATGGTCTTTGAAAACCTATGTAGTGCCTGGATAATTGTTACCCTGATTTCCATTTCCAAAACCTTGTTTATGTTGATATCCAATAGTTCTGTACCAGAGGTCACAGTCTCTGAATTTCTTCTCTGTTAGGTGTTCCTCCTCCTAGTAATTTTGCTGAGAGGGGGGTGAGGGGATGTACAGCTGAATATTTCAACCACGATCCAGGCAAGGTGCAATCTGTAACATTGCAGAGTATTGGAAGTCACAACCAAAAAGAAAGAAAAAAAAAGAAAAAAACAGGAGAGAGAAAGGGAGAGAGAAAATAGAGAAGGCCCAGCCAAAATGAACCCCTGAAGTAAGATTTATAATGTATATGAACAACAATGAACAAACAAAAAGGCTGACAAAAGTAAATTGGAAAAAAAAAAAAAAAAAGAACCCAGACAAAATAAACTCCAAGAATAAGATTTATAGGGGCGCCTGGGTGGCTCAGTGGGTTAAGCTGCTGCCTTCGGCTCAGGTCATGATCTCAGGGTCCTGGGATTGAGCCCCGCATCGGGCTCTCTGCTCAGCAGGGAGCCTGCTTCCCTCTCTCTCTCTGCCTGCCTCTCTACTTGTGATCTCTCTCTGTCAAATAAATAAAAATAAAAATCAAAAAAAAAAAAAGAATAAGATTTATATAATACCAGAAAAAAAAAAAAAAGAAGTGCAGAAACACTGACAGAAGAAAAACAAAAAGTTGAAAAGTGGTTATAAATCCTCAGTGTGGGTGAAGAATGTTATTTTGGTTCTTCAAGGGAGTATCTTGATATCTTTGTTAAAGGACTCAACTTTCCAGAGATAAAGGGAGATTAAAACTGGTTTATATATAGGGATAGGATTGAATAGGGAAAAAGGAATACCTTGACGCTTGTATCTATTTGTATATTGTAAAAAGAGAAAAAAAAAGAAAAAGAAAAAGACATGTATATATATGAAAAAAGTTCAAGTTAAAAGGTTATCATGAATTATGTTGTATTATACCTCTATTTGTAATGGTATGTTCAAATTTCTTTACAAAACAAGAATCCTGAGAATGAATTTTAAACAAAAAGTTATATCTATGAAATTTACAGGTTTTAGGGAATATATTGTTTTATATTGTTTTTAATATAATTGTTTAGCTAATATATTGTTTTTTTCCCACCCTGTGGTGATTATTTTCTCATACTTTTGGCTTGCCTTATGGAGGAGGAGCCTGCCGCATTGTTTTTCAGTCAGTCTTGCTTGGGCTGAGTCTCCCTGACGCCTCTCAAGGGGTTGGGTTATGTGGAAATCAGTTTTTCAGGTTTTTTTCCTCTGGAGATTTTATTACTTTGGTGGCTTTGTGGAGGTTTAATGGAAACCAAACTGCACCCAGACCTCTGACTTAGAGAGAAGCCTCATTCTGCTCCCCTCTGTGGTCCAGATCGCGTAGATACCCCCCCCACTGCAAACTTCGCTCAACAGCACAACCTCCCACAATCAGTGCGCTCCCCCAGCCAGTGTCTCAGTGGTCACCAGAGGGGTCTGCTTGTCTCTTCATCCCCCTTGTCACTAAAAGTGTGAGTGATATTGGTCCAGGGAGACCCCTTCTTGAAGCTGCCTTTGCCAGGACTACTGTCCAGGCCCAAGGCAGGGTGTGTTCAGACCCCAGGGTCACGTAGTTCGTGGAAGGCTGTCATTGAGGGATCCTGACCAGAGATCATCCAGCGTTCTCTCAGGCATGGCCTGGAATCATTCAGATTCTTTGTCCAGTGACAGAAAACCACAGTCGTAGAGAGCACCAGCTGGTGCCCACACCAGACTCTCATGTGCGGGCAGGAATCCACCCAACCAAGTGGTGGTGCAAGTAGCAGAAAGCTGGGGGCTCAGGGACCATGGACTGTAGGCTCTGCCACACTCTCTCTGGCATGGATTATAATTGGTAGTGGCCATCCTGGGTCAGTGGGATTAGGCCATGCTCCTGACTACCTGATTCTATCAGTTTCCCCTTAAGATTTTTTGCTCTTTTTGAGTTATTTTAACCAGACTCCAAGTTAATGCTGGTCACCTACCACAGGGCACTTTTGTATTGGGGTATTATTTTCCAATGGGGTTCCTTCTGGTGGCTCCCTCCCCCTTCTCTTTATGCTCTGATAACAGTCTGAGCATCCCCACTCTGCTTTACCTCTCAACTGATGTCTTCTGGTCTCATAGAGATCTAAACGTGTATAATCTTTCGTCTCAGACTGATTTCCCACATGTTCAGAGTGTTCTGGTAGATATGTAGCTCAAATTAGGGGACTGGTTTAAACAGGGTGTCCTACTTCTCTGAAGATCTTTCCCATCTTCCCAAGGACACTACTTAATGCTCAGTTCATTATCACATTGATAAAGTTATGGGAGTTTAAGATTCATTCTATCCTGAAAATAATGAAAATCCAGGAATCTAGTTAAGAGAAAATAATAGGAAGTAAGCATCATGTTTGACCACCTGAAATTATCCAAGTTCATAATTTTGTTTTCAAGTTCTTTTCTATGATGAATCAGAAGTGTTCCCATAAGAAGCCAAAGTTTCTACTATGGCTACTAGATTATTTACAGCATTGCCTAGAGGCAAAAATAAACATAAATATCATTAGTTTGAAAAATAAATCTTGATTTATATAACATGCTTTTTTTTTAAAGATTTTATTTATTTATTTGACAGAGAGAAATCACAAGTAGGCAGAGAGGCAGGCAGAGAGAGAGGAGGAAGCAGGCTCCCTGCTGAGCAGAAAGCCCGATGTGGGGCTTGAACCCAGGACCTGGGATCATGACCTGAGCCGAAGGCAGCGGCTTAACCCACTGAGCCACCCAGGCGCCCCTATATAACATGCTTTTTAGGTTAAAAACAAGAATGATAATATAGTCTTCCTTTAAAAAGTCACGATAACGAAGGAGGAGTCAAGATGGCGGGGAAGTAGCAGGCTGAGACTACTTCGGGTAGCGGGAGATCAGCTAAATAGCTTATCTAAAGATTGCAAACACCTACAAATCCAACGGGAGATTGAAGAGAAGAAGAACAGCAATTCTAGAAACAGAAAATCAACCATTATCTGAAAGGTAGGACTGGCAGAGAAGTGAATCCAAAGTGACGGGAAGATAGACCACGGGGGGAGGGGCTGGCTCCTGGCGAGTGGTGGAGCAACGGAGCACAAAATCAGGACTTTTATTTTTTTATTTTTATTTTTTAAAGATTTTATTTATTTATTTGACAGAGAGAAATCACAAGCAGGCAGAGAGGCAGGCAGAGAGAGAGGAGGAAGCAGGCTCCCTGCTGAGCAGAAAGCCCGATTCGGGGCTTGAACCCAGGACTTGGGATCATGACCTCAACCGAAGGCAGCGGCTTAACCCCCTGAGCCACACAGGCGCCCCAAAATCAGGACTTTTAAAAGTCTGTTCGGCCAAGGGACATCGCTCCAGAGGCTTAACTGGGGGGAAGCCTGGGCGGCGTCAGCACGGCCTCAGGTCCCGCAGGGTGCAGAAGGATCGTGGGTGTCTGAGTGTCGCAGAGCTTACTGGAACTAGAACGGGGAAGCTGGCGACAGAGACAGAGCTGAGGAGTGACTCTCAGCTGGGGTTGCCTTGAACCTGTCGCAGGCTCGATCAGCTCGGAGCGCGGCCGGAGGCCAGGGTGATGGGAGTCATTGGGCGTTGTTCTCTGAGGGCGCACTGAGGAGTGGGGCCCCGGGCTCTCGGCTGCTCCGGGCTGGAGACCGGGAGGCCGCCATCTTCATTCCCGTCTTCCGGAACTCTACAGAAAGCGTTCAGGGAACAAAAGCTCCCGAAAGCAAACCCAGAAAACCCGAGCGGATTACTCAGCCCGGCCCCGGGTAAGGGCGGTGTAAAACCGCCTGGGGCAAAGACGCTTGAAAATCACTACAACAGGCCCCTCCCCCAGAAGATCAACGGGAAACCCAGCCAGGACCAAGTTCACCTACCAAGGAGTGCAGTTTCAATACCAAGGAGAGCGGCAGAATTCCAGAGGAGAAGAAAGCAAAGCACGGAACTCATGGCTTTCTCCCAATGATTTTTTAGCTTTGCAGTTAATTTATTTTTTTCTCTTTTTCAATTTTTTTTTTCTTTTTCTCTTCTTCTGCTAAATATTTTTAACTTTTACCGTTTTCTTTTTTAACGTTTTTTAAATAGTTTATCTAATATATATATATATATTTTTTTCCTCTTTTTATATTTTTTCTTTATCATCTTTCTTTTTTTAATAGTTTCTTTTTTTTTTCTTTTTTCTTTCTGAACCCCTTTTTATCCCCTTTCTCCCCCCTCACGATTTGGGATCTCTTCTGATTTGGCTAAAGCATATTTTCCTGGGGTTGTTGCCACCCTTTTAGTATTTTACTTACTCCTTCATATACTCTTATCTGGACAAAATGACAAGGCGGAAAAATTCACAACAAAAAAAAGAAAAAGAAGCAGTACCAAAGGCTAGGGACCTAATCAATAGAGACATTGGTAATATGTAAAATATAGAGTTCAGAATGACGATTCTCAAGGTTTTAGCCGGGCTTGAAAAAGACATGGAAGATATTAAAGCAACCCTCTCGGGAGCTATAAAAGCCCTTTCTGGAGAAATAAAAGAACTAAAATCTAACCAAGATGAAATCAAAAAAGCTATTAATGAGGTGCAAACAAAAATGGAGGCTCTCACTGCTAGGATAAATGAGGCAGAAAAAAGAATGAGCAATATAGAAGACAAAATGACAGAGAATAAAGAAGCTGAGCAAAAGAGGGACAAACAGCTACTGGACCACGAGGGGAGAATTTGAGAGATAAGTGACACCATAAGACGAAACAACATTAGAATAATTGGGATTCCAGAAGAAGAGGAAACAGAGAGGGGAGCAGAAGGTATATTGGAGAGAATTATTGGAGAGAATTTCCCCAATATGGCAAAGGGAACAAGCATCAAAATCCAGGAGGTTCAGAGAACCCCCCTCAAAATCAATAAGAATAGGTCCACACCCCGTCACCTAATAGTAAAATTGACAAGTCTTAGTGACAAAGAAAAGATCCTGAAGGCAGGCCGGGAAAAGAAGATTGTAACATACAATGGTAAAAATATTAGATTGGCAGCAGACTTATCCACAGAGACCTTGCAGGCCAGAAAGTGCTGGTATGATATATTCAGAGTACTAAATGAGAAAAACATGCAGCCAAGAATACTATATCCAGCTAGGCTTTCATTGAAAATAGAAGGAGAGATTAAAAGCTTCCAGGACAAACAAAAACTGAAAGAATTTGCAAATACCAAACCAGCTCTACAGGAAATATTGAAAGGGGTCCTCTAAGCAAAGAGAGACCCTAAAAGTAGTGGATCAGAAAGAAACAGAGACAATATACAATAACAGTCACTTTACAGGCAATACACTGGCACTAAATTCATATCTCTCAATACTTACCCTGATTGTTAATGGGCTAAATGCCCCAATCAAAAGACACAGGGTATCAGAATGGATAAAAAAACCAAAACCCATCTATATGTTGCCTACAAGAAACTCATCTTAAACCCGAAGACACCTCCAGGTTTAAAGTGAGGGGGTGGAAAAGAATTTACCATGCTAATGGACATCAGAAGAAAGCAGGAGTGGCAATCCTTATATCAGAACAATTAGATTTTAAGCCAAAGACTATAATAAGAGATGAGGAAGGACACTATATCATACTCAAAGGAACTGTCCAACAAGAAGATCTAACAATTTTAAATATCTATGCCCCTAACGCGGGAGCAGCCAACTATATAAACCAATTAATAACAAAATCAAAGAAACACATCGACAAGAATACAATAATAGTAGGGGATTTTAATACTCCCCTCACAACACTCACCCTAGCACATACCCTCCCCAATATCCATAACCCCACCCCCTCTCCCAACCCCCTCCCCCCATCAACCCTCAGTTTGTTTTGTGAGATTAAGAGTCACTTATGGTTTGTCTCCCTCCCAATCCCATCTTGTTTCATTTACTCTTCTCCTACCCCCTCAACCCCCCATGTTGCATCTCCTCTCCCTCATATCAGGGAGATCATATGATAGTTGTCTTTCTCCGATTGACTTATTTCGCTAAGCATGATACCCTCTAGTTCCATCCACGTCGTCGCAAATGGCAAGATTTCATTTCTTTTGATGGCTGCATAGTATTCCATTGTGTATATATACCACATCTTCTTTATCCATTCGTCTGTAGATGGACATCTAGGTTCTTTCCATAGTTTGGCTATTGTAGACATTGATGCTATAAACATTTCGGTGCACGTGCCCCTTCGGATCACTACGTTTGTATCTTTAGGGTAAATACCCAGCAGTGCAATTGCAGGGTCATAGGGTAGTTCTATTTTCAACATTTTGAGGAACCTCCATGCTGTTTTCCAGAGGGGTTGCACCAGCTTGCATTCCCACCAACAGTGTAGGAGGGTTCCCCTTTCTCCGCATCCTCGCCAGCATCTGTCATTTCCTGACTTGTTAATTTTAGCCATTCTGACTGGTGTGAGGTGATATCTCATGGTGGTTTTGATTTGTATTTCCCTGATGCCGAGTGATATGGAGCACTTTTTCATGTGTCTGTTGGCCATCTGGATGTCTTCTTTGCAGAAATGTCTGTTCATGTCCTCTGCCCATTTCTTGATTGGATTGTTTGTTCTTTGGGTGTTGAGTTTGCTAAGTTCTTTATAGATTTTGGACACTAGCCCTTTATCTGATATGTCATTTGCAAATATCTTCTCCCATTCTGTCAGTTGTCTTTTGGTTTTGTTCACTGTTTCCTTTGCTGTGCAAAAGCTTTTGATCTTGATAAAATCCCAAAAGTTCATTTTTGCCCTTGCTTCCCTTGCCTTTGGTGATGTTCCTAGGAAGATGTTGCTGCGGCTGACGTCGAAGAGGTTGCTGCCTGTGTTCTCCTCGAGGATTTTGATGGATTCCTTTCTCACATTGAGATCC
This sequence comes from Lutra lutra, assembly GCF_902655055.1. Taxonomy (NCBI): domain Eukaryota; kingdom Metazoa; phylum Chordata; class Mammalia; order Carnivora; family Mustelidae; genus Lutra; species Lutra lutra. The sequence continues at coordinate 3,365 of NW_025923849.1, read as the reverse complement.
TTCATCCATTTTGAGTCTATTTTCGTGTGTGGTGTAAGGAAATGATCCAATTTCATTTTTCTGGATGTGGCTGTCCAATTTTCCCAACACCATTTATTGAAGAGGCTGTCTTTGTTCCATTGGACATTCTTTCCTGCTTTGTCGAAGATGAGTTGACCATAGAGTTGAGCGTCCATTTCAGGGCTCTCTATTCTGTTCCATTGATCTATGTGTCTGTTTTTTGCCAGTACCATGCTGTCTTGATGATGACAGCTTTGTAATAGAGCTTGAAGTCCGGAATTGTGATGCCACCAACTTTGGCTTTCTTTTTCAATATTCCTTTGGCTATTCGAGGTCTTTTCTGGTTCCATATGAATTTTAGGATTATTTTTTCCATTTCTTTGAAAAAAAATGGATGGTACTTTGATAGGAATTGCATTAAATGTGTAGATTGCTTTAGGTAGCATAGACATTTTCATAATATTTATTCTTCCAATCCAGGAGCATGGAACATTTTTCCATTTCTTTGTGTCTTCCTCAATTTCTTTCATGAGTACTTTATAGTTTTCTGAGTATAGATTCTTAGTCTCTTTGGTTAGGTTTATTCCTAGGTATCTTATAGTTTTGGGTGCAATTGTAAATGGGATGGACTCCTTAATTTCTCTTTCTTCTGTCTTGTTGTTGGTGTAGAGAAATGCAACTGATTTCTGTGCATTGATTTTATATCCTGACACTTTACTGAATTCCTGTACAAGTTCTAGCAGTTTTGGAGTGGAGTCTTTTGGGTTTTCCACATATAGTATCATATCATCTGCAAAGAGTGATAGTTTGACTTCTTCTTTGCCTATTTGGATGCCTTTAATTTCCTTTTGTTGTCTGATTGCTGAGGCTCGGACTTCCAGTACTATGTTGAATAGCAGTGGTAATAACGGACATCCCTGCCGTGTTCCTGACCTTAGCGGAAAAGCTTTCAGTTTTTCTCCATTGAGAATGATATTAGCAGTGGGTTTTTCATAGATGGTTGATAATATTGAGGTATGTGCCGTCTATCCCTACACTTTGAAGAGTTTTGATCAGGAAGGGATGCTGTACTTTGTCAAATGCTTTTTCAGCATCTATGGAGAGTATCATATGTTTCTTGTTCTTTCTTTTATTAATGTGTTGTATCACATTGATTGATTTGCGGATGTTGAACCAGCCTTGCAGCCCTGGAATAAATCCCACTTGGTCGTGGTGAATAATCCTTTTAACGTACTGTTGAATCCTATTGGCTAGTATTTTGGCGAGAATTTTTGCATCTGTGTTCTTCAAGGATATTGGTCTGTAGTTCTCTTTTTTGTTGGGATCCTTGTCTGGTATGGGGATCAAGGTGATGCTGGCCTCATAAAATGAGTTTGGAAGTTTTCCTTCTATTGCTATTTTTGGGAACAGTTTCAGGAGAATAGGAATTAGTTCTTCTTTAAATGTTTGGTAGAATTCCCCCGGGAAGCCGTCTGGCCCTGGGCTTTTGTTTGTTTGGAGATTTTTTTTTTTTTTTAATTTTTTTTATTTTTTCAGCATAACAGTATTCATTATTTTTGCACCACACCCAGTGCTCCATGCAATCTGTGCCCTCCACAATACCCACCACCTGGTGCCCCAACCTCCCACCCCCCACCCCTTCAAAATTCCCAGATCGTTTTTCAGAGTCCATAGTCTCTCATGGTTCACCTCCCCTTCCAATTTCCCTCAACTCCCCTCTCCATCTCCCCTTGTCCTCCATGCTATTTGTTATGCTCCACAAATAAGTGAAACCATATGATAATTGACTCTCTCTGCTTGACTTATTTCACTCAGCATAATCTCTTCCAGTCCCGTCCATGTTGCTACAAAACTTGGGTATTCATCCTTTCTTTCTTTCTTTCTTTTTTTTTTTTTTTTTACAACTTTATAAACATATATTTTTATCCCCAGGGGTACAGGCATGCGAATCGCCAGGTTTACACACCCCACAACCGCAGCACATACCCTCCCCAATATCCACAACCCCACGCCCTCTCCCAACCCCCTCCCCCCATCAACCCTCAGTTTGTTTTGTGAGATTAAGAGTCACTTATGGTTTGTCTCCCTCCCAATCCCATCTTGTTTCATTTACTCTTCTCCTACCCCCTCGACCCCCCATGTTGCATCTCCTCTCCCTCATATCAGGGAGATCATATGATAGTTGTCTTTCTCCGATTGACTTATTTCGCTAAGCATGATACCCTCTAGTTCCATCCACGTCGTCGCAAATGGCAAGATTTCATTTCTTTTGATGGCTGCATAGTATTCCATTGTGTATATATACCACATCTTCTTTATCCATTCGTCTGTAGATGGACATCTAGGTTCTTTCCATAGTTTGGCTATTGTAGACATTGCTGCTATAAACATTCGGGTGCATGTACCCCTTCGGATCACTATGTTTGTATCTTTAGGGTAAATACCCAGCAGTGCAATTGCAGGGTCATAGGGTAGTTCTATTTTCAACATTTTGAGGAACCTCCATGCTGTTTTCCAGAGTGGTTGCACCAGCTTGCATTCCCACCAACAGTGTAGGAGGGTTCCCCTTTCTCCGCATCCTCGCCAGCATCTGTCATTTCCTGACTTGTTAATTTTAGCCATTCTGACTGGTGTGAGGTGATATCTCATAGTGGTTTTGATTTGTATTTCCCTGATGCCGAGTGATATGGAGCACTTTTTCATGTGTCTGTTGGCCATCTGGATGTCTTCTTTGCAGAAATGTCTGTTCATGTCCTCTGCCCATTTCTTGATTGGATTATTTGTTCTTTGGGTGTTGAGTTTGCTAAGTTCTTTATAGATTTTGGACACTAGCCCTTTATCTGATATGTCATTTGCAAATATCTTCTCCCATTCTGTCAGTTGTCTTTTGGTTTTGTTCACTGTTTCCTTTGCTGTGCAAAAGCTTTTGATCTTGATAAAATCCCAATAGTTCATTTTTGCCCTTGCTTCCCTTGCCTTTGGTGATGTTCCTAGGAAGATGTTGCTGCGGTTGACGTCGAAGAGGTTGCTGCCTGTGTTCTCCTCGAGGATTTTGATGGATTCCTTTCTCACATTGAGATCCTTCATCCATTTTGAGTCTATTTTCGTGTGTGGTGTAAGGAAATGATCCAATTTCATTTTTCTGCATGTGGCTGTCCAATTTTCCCAACACCATTTATTGAAGAGGCTGTCTTTGTTCCATTGGACATTCTTTCCTGCTTTGTCGAAGATGAGTTGACCATAGAGTTGAGGGTCCATTTCTGGGCTCTCTATTCTGTTCCATTGATCTATGTGTCTGTTTTTGTGCCAGTACCATGCTGTCTTGATGATGACAGCTTTGTAATAGAGCTTGAAGTCCGGAATTG